>NC_134357.1:371702354-371704854 GCF_048569485.1 Anomaloglossus baeobatrachus | reverse complement strand
AAACCCGTACGCTCCCAGGCCTATGACTTATTACATCTTGTAAAAAAGTGGTTGCAGCCTGACACTCTGAGCCCGGCGCAAATGGTGGAAAGGGTAGTAGTGGATCGTTTTGTGCGCACTTTACCCGTCACCGTTCAACGGTGGGTAGGACAGGGTGACCCGAGTACCCTGGACCAATTAGTGTCCCTGGTAGAGCGGCATGTGGCTACGCAGGACTTGATACGGGACACTGAGACTTTGCGTACCGCCCGTCGGTCCGGCCCCTCCAAGCCTAGGGCCAAGGACCCACCGCCGACACCGGTACAGGAGTCCGCTACCATCCTGGCTGAGGCCGCGCCCGCCGTTCCTGAGGTCCGGAAGGCCATGTACCCTAAACGACAACTTGTCAAGGGGGTTTCCTTCCCTATTAGATGTTGGCGGTGCCAGCGGGTGGGACATATGGAAGCCCAGTGTCCCCTGACCACGGAGCCCATGGATTGTGGGGTTACCCGGCGGGGTTCAATGTATGCTCAGGTGGTGTGTACCGCTGACCTGGTCTCCCCAGAGACAGAGCCCCACTTGTGCCAAATACAGGTGAATGGATGTCCGGTTACAGGATTGTTGGATTCCGGAAGCTTAGTGACCCTTGTGCGATCCACCTTGAGAGCTAA
Source organism: Anomaloglossus baeobatrachus (assembly GCF_048569485.1). Classification (NCBI taxonomy): domain Eukaryota; kingdom Metazoa; phylum Chordata; class Amphibia; order Anura; family Aromobatidae; genus Anomaloglossus; species Anomaloglossus baeobatrachus. Next base: position 371,704,204 of record NC_134357.1, on the reverse strand, counting down.
AGTAAAGGCCACAGGACGCACCGTGGGGGTGGTTTGCATACATGGGGACCGCCGCGACTATCCCACGGGGATTGTCACCATCACAGCACCTTGCGGTCAGGTGCAACATGAGGTGGGACTTCTTAACACTCTTCCTTATGACGTGATCCTAGGAAGGGATCTGCCCTATTTTTGGACTTTATGGAGGGGACCCCCTAAGTCCCCTCAGATATTGGTCGGTCCGGGACCTGAGCCCTACAATCCTGAATCCGGGACACCTGCCGTAGGGGTCACCATGATAGGGACAGAGTGTGAACCCGATAGGTCGCCCCTAGAGGTATTGGCAGGAGAGGCTGAGACGGTCGAGCCCATCCCGGAGTTGGAGGCGTCCCCGGATACGTTTGGGACAGCCCAACTCCAGGACCCTACGTTAATACATGCCCGGAGTCGGGTGACAGTAGTTGACGGGGTGGCACAGCTGCCCGGTGCCCAGGTAAGGTACCCCCATTTCGCTCTTAAGCAGGATTTACTCTACCGGGTAGATGAAATACGGGGCGTAGGGGTAGAACAGTTGGTGGTGCCCCAGCCGCATCGCCGGCGGGTCCTCGACTTGGCTCATAAACACCTGATGAGTGGTCACCTAGGGGTCAAGAAAACGCAGGAGCGAATATTGCAAAGGTTCTATTGGCCCGGGGTCTTTGGGGAGGTAAAACGGTTCTGCGAAACCTGCCCGGAGTGTCAGCTTACTGCACCCCTGACCCATTTTCGCAGTCCGTTGGTACCGTTACCCATTATAGAAGTCCCTTTTGAACGGATAGGGATGGATCTGGTGGGGCCCCTCGTAAAGTCCGCTCGAGGGCACCAACACATCCTAGTGATCGTTGACTATGCCATCCGGTATCCCGAGGCGATACCTCTCAGACATACTGCAGCAAAGCTTATAGCTCGGGAGTTGTTTGCTGTGTTCTGCCGGGTGGGGTTGCCCAAGGAGATCCTTACGGATCAGGGGACCCCATTCATGTCTAAAGTGACCAAAGAGCTATGCCGGCTACTCCAGATCAAGCAGTTGCGTACGTCTGTGTATCATCCTCAAACGGACGGTTTAGTCGAGCGTTTCAATAAAACCCTGAAAACCATGCTAAGAAGGGTGATTTCAAAAGACGGGAAAGACTGGGATATGATGCTTCCCTATTTGATGTTTGCCATCCGTGAGGTGCCACAGGCATCCACGGGGTTTTCGCCTTTTGAGTTGTTATACGGGCGACATCCCCGGGGATTGTTGGACCTGGCAAAGGAAACATGGGAACAAGAGCCCACCCCCCATAAAAGTGTGATCGAACACATTTTAGGAATGCAGAACCGCATAAGCGCGGTCATGCCAATTGTGAAGGAGCATTTACAGGAGGCTCAGGCCGCGCAAAGCGGCGGCTACAATAGACAAGCCACCGTGCGGACCTGTAAACCCGGGGATCGGGTGTTGGTATTGATCCCCACGGCGGAGAGCAAATTCCTGGCTCAGTGGCAAGGCCCCTACGAGATAAAGGAAAGAGTAGGGGTGGTTAACTATAAAGTATTGCAGCCCGGTAGGCGGAAACCTGAACAAATATACCATGTCAACCTATTAAAACCTTGGCAGGAACGGGAAAGCCTGATGGCTGTTTTTTCCCCACCTCCCTCCTCTTCGGGTCGTTCACATCCGGCTCCAGCGACCTCCGGAGAGGACGAACCGGAAGTAAGGATTGGAGAAGCCCTCACCAAGCAACAGAGGCGAGAGGCCAGACGGTTGGTTCAGCAGAACCCCGATGTCTTCTCCGAGCTGCCCGGTAGGACCAGTCTGATACGACATGATATTGTCACCGAGCCCCACCTGA
>NC_134357.1:371687354-371697354 GCF_048569485.1 Anomaloglossus baeobatrachus | reverse complement strand
CTACTCTTGTCTGCTGTTATGTCATCAATAAACACAAGTGACCCAGTGCCATTGAAAGCCATGCATGCCCATGCCATCACGTTGCCTCCACCATGTTTTACAGAGGATGTGGTGTGCCTTGGATCATGTGCCGTTCCCTTTCTTCTCCAAACTTTTTTCTTCCCATCATTCTGGTACAGGTTGATCTTTGTCTCATCTGTCCATAGAATACTTTTCCAGAACTGAGCTGGCTTCATGAGGTGTTTTTCAGCAAATTTAACTCTGGCCTGTCTATTTTTGGAATTGATGAATGGTTTGCATCTAGATGTGAACCCTTTGTATTTTCTTTCATGGAGTCTTCTCTTTACTGTTGACTTAGAGACAGATACACCTACTTCACTGAGAGTGTTCTGGACTTCAGTTGATGTTGTGAACGGGTTCTTCTTCACCAAAGAAAGTATGCGGCGATCATCCACCACTGTTGTCATCCGTGGACGCCCAGGCCTTTTTGAGTTCCCAAGCTTACCAGTCAATTCCTTTTTTCTCAGAATGTACCCGACTGTTGATTTTGCTACTCCAAGCATGTCTGCTATCTCTCTGATGGATTTTTTCTTTTTTTTCAGCCTCAGGATGTTCTGCTTCACCTCAATTGAGAGTTCCTTAGACCGCATGTTGTCTGGTCACAGCAACAGCTTCCAAATGCAAAACCACACACCTGTAATCAACCCCAGACTTTATTGATTACAGGTTAACGAGGGAGACGCCTTCAGAGTTAATTGCAGCCCTTAGAGTCCCTTGTCCAATTACTTTTGGTCCCTTTAAAAAGAGGAGGCTATGCATTACAGAGCTATGATTCCTAAACCCTTTCTCCGATTTGGATGTGAAAACTCTCATATTGTAGCTGGGAGTGTGCACTTTCAGCCCATATTATATATATAATTGTATTTCTGAACATGTTTTTGTAAACAGCTAAAATAACAAAACTTGTGTCACTGTCCAAATATTTCTGGACCTAACTGTATATATATATATATATATATATATATATATATATATATATATATATATATATATACTGTGAGGTAGCGTCGTCGGCTGCGCTGCAGAAGACACGGGATCCAGGCACCAAGGTTCACAGCACACGGTTTATTCCAAAGAAAAAAAGTCCACAATAGTACATAGGTGCCTTTCCGGCAGAGAACTCAGGGAGATGTGATCACTCCCTCACACCCGGCACACCTGCCCTTGTTCCTGAATCTATTTAACCCTTCCTTCAGCCTGTAGGGAAACAGCATTAACCCTATAGTGGATTATCATGGAGTGAGCACAACCGGGGCGAGACATACCGGCCGTCATAGATAACCCCGGTCACAGTCTCACATACCCCCCCCCTCAGTTCAAGCGTGCGGGGTTGAACTCCTGCCATCAAACACGGGCCGCGGGACAAGGCATCGGCGTTGCCCTGCAACCTACCGGCCCGGTGTTCAACCGTAAACCGGAAGTTCTGCAGAGAAAGGAACCACCGGGTAACCCGGGCATTCCGTTCCTTGGCGGACCTCATCCAGACCAGTGGAGAGTGATCCGTCACCAAGCGAAACTGCCGTCCCAGCAGGTAATAGCGTAGGGACTCCAAGGCCCACTTGATCGCCAGGCACTCCTTCTCCACTACGCTATAATTCCGCTCGGGAGGGGTGAGCTTCCTACTTAAGAAGGTGACGGGGTGTTCCTCCCCCTGAACCACCTGAGACAGCACTGCCCCCAGGCCGACCTCCGAGGCGTCAGTCTGTACTATGAACTCCTTCCGGAAATCAGGGTTGACCAGAACGGGCTGTCCGCACAGGACCCCCTTCAGGGCCCGGAAGGAGTCCTCGGCCTGCGGAGTCCAGCGCACCATGACGGACTTCTTGCCCTTGAGAAGGTCCGTCAAGGGGGCTGATAGTCCCGCAAAATCTTTTACAAACCTCCTGTAGTACCCCACGATACCCAGGAAGGCCCTAACCTGCTTCGTGGTCAGGGGTCTAGGCCACTTCTGGATCGCCTCAACTTTGTTAATTTGGGGCTTAATCACTCCTTGGCCTATTACGTAGCCCAAGTAGCGGGCTTCCGTGAGTCCCAACGCACATTTCTTGGGATTGGCTGTCAATCCGGCTGTTCGAAGCGCGTCCACCACCGCTTGTACCTGTTCCAAGTGGGTCTGCCAATCGGAGCTGTAAATAATGATGTCATCAAGGTACGCTGATGCATACGCCTGGTGGGGTTCCAGCACTAAGTCCATCAACCTCTGGAACGTGGCCGGAGCGCCATGTAACCCAAAAGGCAAGACAACATAGTGGAAGAGACCCTCCGGCGTAACAAAAGTGGTTTTCTCCTTGGCGGACTCCGTTAGTGGCACCTGCCAGTACCCCTTGGTCAGGTCGAGCGTGGTAAAATATCGCGCCTGTCCCAGCCTATCAATCAGCTCATCCACCCGGGGCATGGGGTAGAGATCAAACTTGGATATTTCGTTCAATCTCCTAAAGTCATTGCAGAACCTTAAGGAGCCATCGGGTTTTGGTATTAGGACAATCGGACTAGCCCATTCACTCCGGGATTTTTCGATGACCCCCAGGCGTAACATTGTCTTTACTTCCTCCGATATGGCTTGTCGTCGAGCCTCCGGTACTCGGTATGACTTCAGGCGTACCTTCAGGTGGGGCTCGGTGACAATATCATGTCGTATCAGACTGGTCCTACCGGGCAGCTCGGAGAAGACATCGGGGTTCTGCTGAACCAACCGTCTGGCCTCTCGCCTCTGTGTCTTGGTGAGGGCTTCTCCAATCCTTACTTCCGGTTCGTCCTCTCCGGAGGTCGCTGGAGCCGGATGTGAACGACCCGAAGAGGAGGGAGGTGGGGAAAAACATCCATCAGGCTTTCCCGTTCCTGCCAAGGTTTTAATAGGTTGACATGGTATATTTGTTCAGGTTTCCGCCTACCGGGCTGCAATACTTTATAGTTAACCACCCCGACTCTTTCCTTTATCTCGTAGGGGCCTTGCCACTGAGCCAGGAATTTACTCTCTGCCGTGGGAATCAATACCAACACCCGATCCCCGGGTTTAAAGGTCCGCACGGTGGCTTGTCTATTGTAGCGGCCGCTTTACGCGGCCTGAGCCTCCTGTAAATGCTCCTTCACAATTGGCATGACCGCGCTTATGCGGTTCTGCATACCCAAAATGTGTTCAATCACACTTTTATGGGGGGTGGGCTCCTGCTCCCAGGTTTCTTTTGCCAGGTCCAACAATCCCCGGGGATGTCGCCCGTATAACAATTCAAAAGGCGAAAACCCCGTGGATGCCTGTGGCACCTCTCGTATGGCAAACATCAAATAGGGAAGCATCATATCCCAGTCTTTCTCGTCTTTGGAAATCACCCTTTTGAGCATGGTTTTCAGGGTTTTATTGAATCGTTCCACTAAACCATCCGTCTGAGGATGATACACAGACGTACGCAACTGCTTGATCTGGAGTAGCCGGCATAGCTCTTTGGTCACTTTAGACATGAATGGGGTCCCCTGATCCGTAAGGATCTCCTTGGGTAACCCCACCCGGCAGAACACAGCAAACAACTCCCGAGCTATAAGCTTGGCTGCAGTATGTCTGAGAGGTATCGCCTCTGGATACCGGGTGGCATAGTCAACGATCACTAGGATATGCTGGTGCCCTCGAGCAGACTTTACGAGGGGCCCCACCAGATCCATCCCTATCCGTTCAAAAGGGACTTCTATAATGGGTAACGGTACCAACGGACTGCGAAAGTGGGTCAGGGGTGCGGTAAGCTGACACTCCGGGCAGGTTTCGCAGAACCGTTTTACCTCCCCAAAGACCCCGGGCCAATAGAACCTTTGCAATATTCGCTCCTGCGTTTTCTTGACCCCTAGGTGACCACTCATCAGGTGTTTATGAGCCAAGTCGAGGACCCGCCGGCGATACGGCTGGGGCACCACCAACTGCTCTACCCCTACGCCCCGTATTTCATCTACCCGGTAGAGTAAATCCTGCTTAAGAGCGAAATGGGGGTATCTTACCTGGGCACCAGGCAGCTGTGCCACCCCGTCAACTACTGTCACCCGACTCCGGGCATGTATTAATGTAGGGTCCTGGAGTTGGGCTGTCCCAAACGTATCCGGGGACTCCTCCAACTCCGGGATGGGCTCGACCGTCTCAGCCTCTCCTGCCAATACCTCTAGGGGCGACCTATCAGGTTCACATCCTGTCCCTATCATGGGGACCCCTACGGCAGGCGTCCCGGATTCAGGATTGTAGGGCTCAGGTCCCGGACTGACCAATATCTGAGGGGACTTAGGTGGTCCCTTCCATAAAGTCCAAAAATAGGGCAGATCCCTTCCTAGGATCACATCATAGGGAAGAGTATTAATAAGTCCCACCTCATGTTGCACCTGACCGCAAGGTGCTGTGATGGTGACTATCCCCGTGGGATAGTCTCGGCGGTCCCCATGTATGCAAACCACCCCCACGGTACGTCCTGTGGCCTTTACTTTAGCCCTTAGGGTTGATCGCACAAGGGTCACTAAGCTTCCGGAATCCAACAAGCCTGTAACCGGACATCCATTCACCTGAATTTGGCACAAGTGGGGCTCAGTCTCTGGGTAGACCAGGTCAGCGGTACACACCACCTGAGCATACATTGAACCCCGCCGGGTAACCCCACAATCCATGGGCTCCGTGGTGAGTGGACACTGGGCTTCCATATGTCCCACCCGCTGGCACCGCCAACATCTAATAGGGAAGGACACCCCCTTGACGAGTTGTCGTTTAGGGTACATAGTTTTCCGGACCTCAGGGACGGAGGGTGCGGCTTCAGACGGGTCGGTAGCGGACTCCCGCACCGGTGTCAGCGGTGGGTCCTTGGCCCTAGGCTTGGAGGGGCCGGACCGACGGGCGGTACGCAAAGTCTCAGTGTCCCGTATCAAGTCCTGCGTAGCCACATGCCGCTCTACCAGGGACACTAATTGGTCCAGGGTACTCGGGTCACCCTGTCCGACCCACCGTTGAACGGTGACGGGTAAAGTGCGCACAAAACGATCCACTACTACCCTTTCCACCATTTGCGCCGGGCTCAGAGTGTCAGGCTGCAACCACTTTTTTACAAGATGTAACAAGTCATAGGCCTGGGAGCGTACGGGTTTGGCTTCCTCAAAGAACCACTGATTTACCCGCTGAGCCCGTACATAGGTATTCACCCCCAACCGAGCCAGTATTTCGGCTTTCAGGGTCACATAGTCAATGGCGTCCTCGGTACAGAGGTCCAGGTATGCTTTTTGGGGTTCCCCCGTCAGATAGGGTGACAATACCTCAGCCCACTGCGGGGTCGGCAGCTTTTCCCGCTCGGCCACCCGTTCAAACACCGCCAGGAACGCTTCCACATCATCACCCGGGGTCATCTTTTGCAACGCTTGTCTCACCGCTTTCCGGACGCTGCCGTCGTCACCCGGTCCCTGGGTTGTTGCTGCCGGTCCGGCACGGATCGACTTGGCCAGGAGAACCATCTGTTCTTGGTGCCTTTTTTCCTGCAATTGCAAGGCTTGCTGCATTGGCCTGATCCATCTGTTCTTGGAATTTTTTTTCCTGCACTTGCAAGGATTGGAGCAGGTGTGCATTGGCCTGTTGCTGCTGTGCATTAGCCTGTTGCTGCTGTGCATTAGCCTGAGCCAAATGCTTTATTATGTCCTCCATGGCGTCGCTGGGTTTGGGCTGTAGTATAGCCGCTCGAATCCAGGACATGCGCAGCTGGGTCACCAGGGATGGATGCTACACCTCACCGGCTGTCATGCCCGCATTCTCCACCATATGTGAGGTAGCGTCGTCGGCTGCGCTGCAGAAGACACGGGATCCAGGCACCAAGGTTCACAGCACACGGTTTATTCCAAAGAAAAAAAGTCCACAATAGTACATAGGTGCCTTTCCGGCAGAGAACTCAGGGAGATGTGATCACTCCCTCACACCCGGCACACCTGCCCTTGTTCCTGAATCTATTTAACCCTTCCTTCAGCCTGTAGGGAAACAGCATTAACCCTATAGTGGATTATCATGGAGTGAGCACAACCGGGGCGAGACATACCGGCCGTCATAGATAACCCCGGTCACAGTCTCACAATACACACACACACACACACACACACAGTGTGTATGTGTGTATATCTATCAATCTATATATATATATACACACATATACATACACACACATATATACATATACACACAGTGCAGACCAAAAATTTGGACACACATATACATACACACACATATATATTATATATATATATATATATATATATACACACCCCCTGGATAACCAAATATAGCCAGTTTAGTGCAAAAGCTGAAGGAGAATAGCCACCCACAAGTAGAGATAGAGCAAAAACCGGAACAACCGGAGCCTCTGTCTACAACAGCAGCCGGTGATAACACGCGGAACAAGAAACTGCCAACAGGCAACAGGGAGGGTGCTGGGTCTCCCATTACGGAACTATAAGAAAAAGAATTTACGGTAAGTAAACAAAATTCTCTTTTTCTTCATCGTTCCTATGGGAGACCCAGACCATGGGACGTCTCAAAGCAGTCCATGGGTGGGAAATAAACAGAAAACTGAGAAGTAGGCGAAACCTAACTTCACAAATGGGCGACAGCCGCCTGAAGGATGCGTCTGCCCAAGCTCGCATCTGCCGAAGCATGAGCATGCACTTGGTAGTGCTTCGAAAAGGTGTGCAGACTAGACCAAGTGGCAGCCTGACAGACCTGCTGAGCCGTAGCCTGGTGCCTGAAAGCCCAAGAGGCACCGACAGCTCTGGTCGAGTGTGCCTTGATCCCCGGCGGGGGAGGCACTTGAGTACACTGGTAGGCATCAGAAATGGCCGACCTAATCCAACGAGCCAGGGTCGGTTTAGAAGCCGAGAGGCCCTTACGCCGACCTGTGGTCAGCACAAAAAGAGAGGTGCACCGCCTAAGAACAGCGGTGCGTGACACATAGATCCGGAGCGCCCGCACCAGATCTAAAGTATGCAACGCTTTTTCAAAGCGATGAACAGGAGCCGGACAAAAGGAAGGCAAGGAAATGTCCTGGTTAAGGTAGAAAGGAGATACCACCTTAGGGAGAAAGTCCGGAGTCGGACGGAGAACCACCTTGTCTTGATGAAAAACCAAAAAAGGTGACTCCGAAGAGAGCGCAGCTAAATCAGAGACTCTCCTGAGGGAAGTTATGGCCACTAGAAAGACGACTTTCTGTGAAAGACGAAACAAAGAAACCTCCCTAAGAGGCTCAAAGGGGGGTTTCTGCAAAGCCGTGAGGACCAGATTAAGGTCCCAGGGATCCAAAGGCCGCCGGTAAGGCGGAATGATGTGAGATGCGCCCTGCATAAAGGTGCGCACCTGAGCCAGCCGGGCGATACGCCGCTGGAACAACACTGACAGAGCCGAGACCTGTCCCTTGAGGGAATTGAGGGATAGTCCTAGCTGCAGACCGGACTGTAGAAAGGACAGGATGGTCGGCAAGGAAAAAGGCCAAGGAGCATGGCCGGAAGAACGACACCAGGACAGGAAAATTCTCCAAGTCCTGTGATAAATTTTGGCCGAGGAAGACTTCCGAGCCCAAGTCATAGTGGAGATGACTTCAGGAGGAATGCCAGAAGTCGTCAAGATCCAGGACTCAAGAGCCACGCCGTCAATCTGAGAGCCGCAGAATTCTGGCGGAAAAACGGACTTTGTGAGAGAAGGTCTGGGCGGTCCGGGAGATGCCACGGCACCTCTACGGACAGATGGAGCAGGTCTGGGTACCAAGCTCGCCTGGGCCAGTCTGGAGCAATGAGGATGACCCGACGGCCCTCCATTCTGATCTTGCGCAGGACTCTGGGCAAGAGAGCTAGAGGGGGAAACACGTAAGACACACGAAACTGGGACCAATCTTGAACCAGCACGTCCGCTGCAAAGGCCTGAGGATCGTGGGAGTGAGCCACGTAAACCGGGACCTTGTTGTTGTGCCGGGATGCCATTAGATCCACTTCCGGAGTGCCCCACTTGCGGCAGATTGACCGAAACACTGCTGGATGCAGAGCCCACTCGCCGCTGTCCACGGTTTGACGGCTGAGATAATCTGCTTCCCAGTTTTCTACGCCTGGGATGTGGACTGCGGATATGGTGGACTTGGAGTCCTCCGTCCCCTGAAGGATGCGTTGAACCTCCAACATTGCCAGGCGGCTGCGAGTCCCGCCCTGGTGATTGATGTAGGCAACCGCTGTCGCGTTGTCTGACTGGACTCGAATGTGCTTGCCCGCCAACAGGTGGTGAAAGGCTACGAGAGCTAGGAGCACAGCTCTGATTTCCAGCACATTGATCGAGAGGGCTGATTCGGACGGAGTCCAAGTGCCCTGTGCTCGGTGGTGGAGATATACTGCTCCCCAGCCGGATAGACTGGCATCCGTGGTGAGGATCACCCAGGACGGGGCCAGGAAGGAGCGTCCCTGAGACAGAGAGAGGGGCCGAAGCCACCACTGAAGAGAGCCCCTGGTCTGTGGCGACAGAGCCACCAACCTGTGCAAGGAAGAAGTCCGCTTGTCCCAACAGCGGAGAATGTCCAGCTGCAGAGGACGCAGATGGAACTGGGCAAAGGGAACCGCTTCCATTGACGCCACCATCTGACCCAGCACCTGCATTAGGTGTCTGATGGAATGACGGCGGGGCCTCAGCAAAGAGCGCACCGCCAGATGGAAGAACTGCTGTTTGACTAAGGGCAGCTTGACAAGTGCCGGCAGAGTCTCGAATTGCATCCCTAGGTACGTGAGACTCTGGGTCGGAGTCAGAGTGGACTTGGGCAGATTGACAAGCCACCCGAATTGAACAAGAGTGGCGAGAGTGAGCGAGACACTCCGCTGACAGTCTGCACTGGATGAAGCCTTGACTAGAAGGTCGTCCAGGTAACGAATCACTGCCAACCCCTGGAGGTGCAGAACTGCAACCACTGCTGCCATGACCTTGGTGAATACTCGAGGGGCCGTGGCTAACCCGAAGGGGAGAGCCACGAATTGGAAATGTTCCTCTCCGATTGCAAAACGTAGCCAACGCTGGTGTGAAACTGCAATTGGCACATGCAGATAGGAATCTCTGATGTCGATGAATGCTAAGAAATCTCCTTGGGTCATTGAGGCAATGACTGATCGCAGAGACTCCATGCGAAAATGCCGCACCTGAACATGCTTGTTGAGAAGCTTGAGATCCAGGATGGGCCGGAAGGAACCGTCCTTTTTGGGGACTAGGAAGAGATTTGAGTAGAAACCTCTGAACCGTTCCCGGGCGGGAACCGGTACAATTACTCCGTTGGCCTGCAAGGATGCCACGGCCTGAGAGAAGGCGGCGGCCTTGGAGCAGGGGGGAGTTGACAGAAAAAATCTGTTTGGCGGGCTGGAAGAGAATTCTATCCTGTAGCCGTGGGAGATGATATCCCGCACCCACTGATCGGAGACGTGTTGAAACCACACGTCGCCAAAGTGGGAGAGCCTGCCACCGACCAAGGACGTTGCTGGCGCGGCCAGATAGTCAAGAGAAGGCTGCCTTGGTGGCAGCAGCTCCTGCGGACTTCTGAGGACGCGGCTTCATGCGCCAGTTGGGCTTTTGGTCCTTGGCTGAGTTAGTGGACGAGGCCGAGGGCTTAGAGGACGACCAGTTGGAGGAACGAAAGGAACGAAACCTCGACTGGTTCCTGCCCTGGACAGGTTTCCTGGTTTTAGTCTGTGGCAAGGAAGTACTCTTCCCGCCAGTAGCTTCCTTAATAATCTCATCCAGTTGTTCACCGAACAGCCTGGACCCAGCAAATGGGAGCCCAGCAAGGTACTTCTTTGAAGAAGCGTCTGCCTTCCACTCTCGAAGCCACAAGATCCTGCGGATAGCGAGGGAATTAGCCGAAGCCACCGCAGTGCGGTGAGAAGCCTCCAGCATGGCAGACATGGCGTAGGATGAAAAGGCTGAAGCCTGGGA